>NW_028166140.1:300000-315000 GCF_964263955.1 Coregonus lavaretus
AGGCTGCTTCACTCTCCCTTTACCCAAAGACAGAGTGTGAATTACGGGAGGCTGCTTCACTCTCCCTTTACCCAAAGACAGAGTGTGAATTACGGGAGGCTGCTTCACTCTCCCTTTACCCAAAGACAGAGTGTGAATTACGGGAGGCTGCTTCACTCTCCCTTTACCCAAAGACAGAGTGTGAATTACGGGAGGCTGCTTCACTCTCCCTTTACCCAAAGACAGAGTGTGAATTACGGGAGGCTGCTTCACTCTCCCTTTACCCAAAGACAGAGTGTGAATTACGGGAGGCTGCTTCACTCTCCCTTTACCCAAAGACAGAGTGTGAATTACGGGAGGCTGCTTCACTCTCCCTTTACCCAAAGACAGAGTGTGAATTACGGGAGGCTGCTTCACTCTCCCTTTACCCAAAGACAGAGTGTGAATTACGGGAGGCTGCTTCACTCTCCCTTTACCCAAAGACAGAGTGTGAATTACGGGAGGCTGCTTCACTCTCCCTTTACCCAAAGACAGAGTGTGAATTACGGGAGGCTGCTTCACTCTCCCTTTACCCAAAGACAGAGTGTGAATTACGGGAGGCTGCTTCACTCTCCCTTTACCCAAAGACAGAGTGTGAATTACGGGAGGCTGCTTCACTCTCCCTTTACCCAAAGACAGAGTGTGAATTACGGGAGGCTGCTTCACTCTCCCTTTACCCAAAGACAGAGTGTGAATTACAGGGGGCCTCTTAATGACACATGAGGCTCCAATTTGTTTAAAAATGCAATTTAAACTGCGACAGTGGTAAATATTAAAATAAAAGATAATTCCAAATTAAATGAACGGCCCCACCTCTGTGTCATGGCTGCACTTCCCGGGACAGTCCCTATCTCAAAACATGTGTATGGGCATTTTAGATTTTTTTGACTGTCCGAGTACTTGCATTATTTATTTTTTGAGTACTCTAATAAAAAAAATTACAATTTTAGAACAAGGGCACTGTAAAAAAAAAAATATACACATTTATCTATAAGCCAACAGTGAGCAACAATGCCTAATTTACCATTACCATTACAGATAACAAATCCTAATTGCTAAATTGCCTTATATACACTACCGTTGAAAAGTTTGGGGTCACTTAGAAATGTCCTTGTTTTCGAAAGAAAAGCAATTTTTTTGTCCATTACAATAACATCAAATTGATCAGAAATACAGTGTAGACATTGTTAATGTTGTAAATGGCTATTGTAGCTGGAAACGGCTGATTTTTAATGGAATATCTACATAGGCGTACAGAGGCCCATTATCAGCAATCATCAGTCCTGTGTTCCAATGGCACGTTGTGTTTGCTAATCCAAGTTTATCATTTTAAAAGGCTAATTGATCATTAGAAAACCCTTTTGCAATTATGTTAGCACAGCTGAAAACTGTTGTGCTGATTAAAGAAGCAATAAAACTGGTCTTCTTGAGACTAGTTGAGTATCTGGAGCATCAGCAATTGTGGGTTCGATTACAGGCTCAAAATGTGCAGAAACAAATAACTATCTTCTGAAACTCGTAAGTCTATTCTCGTTCTGAGAAATGAAGGCTATTCCATATGAGAAATTGCCAAGAAACTGAAGATCTCGTCTCAACGTCAACCCCAGTCTCAACGTCAACAGTGAAGAGGTGACTCCGGGATGCTGACCTTCTAGGCAGAGTTGCAAAGAAAAAGCCATATCTCAGACTGGTCAATAAAAAGAAAAGATTAAGATGGGCAGTCTGAGATATGGCTTTTTCTTTGCAACTCTGCCTAGAAGGTCAGCATCCCGGAGTCGCCTCTTCACTGTTGACGTTGAGACTGGTGTTTTGCGGGTACTATTTAATGAAGCTGCCAGTTGAGGACCTGTGAGGCATCTGTTTCTCAAACTAGACACTCACAGCCAGTCAGTCAATCTGTCAGTCAGTCAGTCAATCTGTCAGTCAGTCAATCTGTCAGTCAGTCAGTCAATCTGTTAGTCAGTCAATCTGTAAGTCAGTCAGTCAATCTCTCAGTCAGTCAATCTCTCAGTCAGTCAATCACTCAGTCAGTCAGCCAGTCAGTCAATCTGTCAGTCAGTCAATCTGACAGTCAGTCAGTCAATCTGTCAGTCAGTCAGTCAATCTGTCAGTCAGCCAGTCAGTCAGCCAATCAGTCAGTTAATCTGTCAGTCAGTCAGTCAATCTCTCAGTCAGTCAATCTGTCAGTCAGCCAGTCAGTCAATCTGTCAGTCAATCTGTCAGTCAGTCAGTCAATCTCTCAGTCAGTCAGTCAGTCAGTCAATCTCTCAGTCAGTCAGTCAATCTGTCAGTCAGTCAGTCAATCTGTCAGTCAGTCAGCCAGTCAGTCAGTCAATCTTCCAGTCAGCCAGTCAATCAGTCAGTCCGTCAGTCAATCAGTCAGCCAGTCAGTCAGTCAGTCAAGCTGTCAGTCAGTCAATCTGTCAGTCAGTCATCCAGCCAATCTGTCAGCCAGTCAGCCAGTCTGTCAGTCAGTCAGCCAATATGTCAGTCAGTCAGTCAATCTCTCAGTCAGTCAGCCAGTCAGTCAATCTGTCAGTCAGTCAATCTCTCAGTCAGTCAGCCAGTCAGTCAATCTGTCAGTCAGTCAATCTGTCAGTCAGTCAATCTGCCAGTCAGTCAGTCAGCCAGTCAGTCAGTCAATCTGTCAGTCAGTCAATCTCTCAGTCAATCTGTCAGTCAGTCAATCTCTCAGTCTGTCAGTCAGTCAGTCAATCTCTCAGTCAGTCAGTCAATCTGTCAGTCATTCAGCCAGTCAGTCAGTCAATCTGTCAGTCATTCAGCCAGTCAGTCAGTTAATCTGTCAGTCAGTCAGTCAATATCTCAGTCAGTCAATCTGTCAGTCAGTCAATCTGTCAGTCATTCAGCCAGTTAATCTGTCAGTCAGTCAATCTGTCAGTCAGTCAGTCAATATCTCAGTCAGTCAATCTGTCAGTCAGTCAGTCAATATGTCAGTCAGTCAATCTGTCAGTCAGTCAATCTCTGTCAGTCAGCCAGTCAGTCAATCTCTCAGTCAGTCAGCCAGTCAATATGTCAGTCAATCTGTCAGTCAGTCAGTCAATCTGTCAGTCAGTCAGTCAATCATCCAGTCAGTCGGTCAGTCAGTCAGCCAGTCAGTGTCAGTCAATCTGTCAGTCAGTCAGCCAGCCAATCTGTCAGCCAGTCAGTCAGTCAGTCTGTCAGTCAGTCAGCCAATCTGTATGTCAGTCAATCTGTCAGTCAGCCAGTCAATCTGTCAGTCAGTCAGTCTGTCAGTCAGTCAGTCAATCTGTCAGCCAGTCAGTCAGTCAGTCTGTCAGTCAGTCAGCCAATCTGTATGTCAGTCAATCTGTCAGTCAGCCAGTCAATCTGTCAGTCAGTCAATCTGTCAGTCAGTCAGTCAATCTGTCAGCCAGTCAGCCAGTCAATCTGTCAGTCAATCTGTCAGCCAGTCAGTCAGTCAATCTGTCAGTCAGTCAGTCAGTCAATCTGTCAGTCTGTCAGTCAGTCAGTCTCAGTCAGTCAGTCAGTGGAAGTGCAATATTGATGAAAAATTTAAATAATAATGTAATAATCAACGCATAATGTAATAATGTAAAATATGACATATGACATTATGCGCATATGACATTATGCGCAAAAACTTTATTATGTTAATGAATTCTGCATATTTAGACTATTATTTTAGGGATACTATGGTTGGTCCATGTGTCTTTGTCTTAATGTGTTTATTTTATTTTTTATCATGTGTTCTGTCATTGTAAGTCATTGATGATACATGCTGTGATAACACAATTTCCCAAGTTGGGATTAATAAAGTAATACTCTACAGCCTGTACCATCTTCTCATTTACATTTACGTCATTTAGCAGACGCTCTTATTCAGAGTGACTTACAGGAGCAATTAGGGTTAAGTGCCTTGCTCAAGAGCACATCGACAGATTTTTCACCTAGTCGGCTCGGGGATTAGAACCAGCGACCTTTCGGTTACTGGCACTACGCTCTTAACCACTACGCTACCTGCCGCCCATGGTGACAGTTTAACACACAGTATACGATAACTTTAGTCTATTTGCATGCAATTCTTGTATCAGCAGAAATAAAAGTACTTTTTGCAAATGTTTTCACATCAGTTATCCATGTATGTATGACAACACATTGACCATATTTGTGTATTTGTACCATGGTGCAGCATAGTGTGTATGAATGGTAAAGTGAAGGAATTAATGAATCTCTATAACTCCATTAGGATCCTGCGACCATTAGGATCTCTATAACTCCATTAGGATCTCTATAACTCCATTAGGATCTCTATAACTCCATTAGGATCTCTATAACTCCATTAGGATCCTGCGACCATTAGGATCTCTATAACTCCATTCGGATCTCTATAACTCCATTAGGATCTCTATAACTCCATTAGGATCTCTATAACTCCATTCGGATCTCTATAACTCCATTAGGATCCTGCGACCATTAGGATCTCTATAACTCCATTAGGATCTCTATAACTCCATTAGGATCTATATAACTCCATTAGGATCTCTATAACTCCATTAGGATCTCTATAACTCCATAAACCACACGTGACTTCCGTCTCGCTTCCGCATTGTCTCCGTGCTGCTCTGCTGTTTGTTGCTACTTGGCTACCTGCCAAACTATTCACGTTTTACTTTTAATAAACGTTTAATCAATCTCTGTGTTCAACAAATTTACCAACTTTTTAGTTTTGTCCTCACTCATCTTTTTTCGTTAAACTTTTTCACCCCGGACGTTTATCCCGAGACAGAAGAGTCATTTTCCTGTGCGTTTTAGCTGCCAACTTTACGTTATTTTCCGTTTTTCCATCGCAACTTTTTTTTCCCTTATTCAACTTTTTCACTCCGGACGCTTTATCTGGACATGGCTCATCAACATCTTCAACAGCCGAAGCTAAGTAGTAACATTAACATGATGTCTTTTAATTGCAGTCGCTGTACTCATAATATACAGGAGAATTCTCGCCTTACGGCGAGAATAGCTGTGCTACAAGCCCAGCTTCAGACGCAATCGTTAGGCAAGAGTATTATCAGTGTAGGAAAGGAAGAAACAGCGTCTGTGCCACCAGTAAGTACAGACAGTAACGTTAGTATAACTCCCCCCGCACAGTCCCTGCAGCCGGACAACTTTCTCATGGCTTCTGGAGGGAAATACTGTTGGAATGCTCAACCGGTGTCGCTCATTCAGCCGACAGAAACCTTCAACCGGTTTTCCCCATTATGTAGCGAGTCGGAGTCTGAGTCTGAGTCTTCTCTAGTCTCTACTCCTCCCGTTACGGGGTCTGAGACGCCGAAGGCTCCCACCATTAGCTCTGACAAATTGAAAACCCTAGTCATTGGCGACTCCATTACCCGCAGTATTAGACTTAAAACGAATCACCCAGCGATCATACACTGTTTACCAGGGGGCAGGGCTACCGACGTTAAGGCTAATCTAAAGATGGTGCTGGCTAAAGCTAAAACTGGCGAGTGTAGAGAGTATAGAGATATTGTTATCCACGTCGGCACCAACGATGTTAGGATGAAACAGTCAGAGGTCACCAAGTGCAACATAGCTTCAGCGTGTAAATCAGCTAGAAAGATGTGTCGGCATCGAGTAATTGTCTCTGGCCCCCTCCCAGTTAGGGGAAGTGACGAGCTCTACAGCAGAGTCTCAGCACTTAATCGCTGGTTGAAAACTGTTTTCTGCCCCTCCCAAAAGATAACATTTGTGGATAATTGGCCCTCTTTCTGGGACTCACCCACAAACAGGATCAAGCCTGACCTGCTGAGGAGTGACGGACTCCATCCTAGCTGGAGGGGTGCTCTCCTCTTATCTACCAACATAGATAGGGCTCTAACTCCTTTAGCCCCACAGTGAAATAGGGTGCAGGCCAGGCAGCAGGCTGTTAGCCAACCTGCCAGCTTAGTGGAGTCTGCCAATAGTATAGTCAGTGTAGTCAGCTCAGCCATACCCATTGAGACTGTGTCTGTGCCTCGACCTAGGTTGGGCAAAACTAAACATGGTGGTGTCCACCCTAGCAATCTTATTAGGATAAAGACCTCCTCCATTCCTGCCATTATTGAAAGAGATCGTGATACCTCACATCTCAAAATAGGGTTACTTAATGTTAGATCCCTCACTTCAAAGGCAGTCATAGTCAATGAACTAATCACTGATCATAATCTTGATGTGATTGGCCTGACTGAAACATGGCTTAAGCCTGATGAATTTGCTGTGTTAAATGAGGCCTCACCTCCTGGTTACACTAGTGACCATATTCCCCGTGCATCCCGCAAAGGCGGAGGTGTTGCTAACATTTACGATAGCAAATTTCAATTTACAAAAGAAAAAATGACGTTTTCATCTTTCGAGCTTCTAGTCATGAAATCTATGCAGCCTACTCAATCACTTTTTATAGCTACTGTTTACAGGCCTCCTGGGCCATATACAGCGTTCCTCTCTGAGTTTCCTGAATTCCTATCAGACCTTGTAGTCATAGCAGATCATATTCTAATTTTTGGTGATTTTAATATTCACATGGAGAAGTCCACAGACCCACTCCAAAAGTCCTTCGGAGCCATTATCGACTCAGTGGGTTTTGTCCAACATGTCTCTGGACCTACTCACTGCCACAGTCATACTCTGGACCTAGTTTTGTCCCATGGAATAAATGTTGTAGATCTTAATGTTTTTCCACAAAATCCTGGACTATCGGACCACCATTTTATTACGTTTGCAATCGCAACAAATAATCTGCTCAGACCCCAACCAAGGAGCATCAAAAGTCGTGCTATAAATTCTCAGACAACACAAAAATTCATTGATGCCCTTCCAGACCCCTTCTGCCTACCCAAGGACGTCAGAGGACAAAAATCAGTTAACCACTTAACTGAGGAACTAAATTTAACCTTGCACAATACCCTAGATGCAGTTGCACCCCTAAAAACGAAAAACATTTGTCATAAGAAACTAGCTCCCTGGTATACAGAAAATACCCGAGCTTTGAAGCAAGCTTCCAGGAAATTGGAACGGAAATGGCGCCACACCAAACTGGAAGTCTTCCGACTAGCTTGGAAAGACAGTACCGTGCAGTACCGAAGAGCCCTCACTGCTGCTCGATCATCCTACTTTTCCAAATTAATCGAGGAAAATAAGAACAATCCAAAATTTCTTTTTGATACTGTTGCAAAGCTAACTAAAAAGCAGCATTCCCCAAGAGAGGATGGTTTTCACTTCAGCAGTGATAAATTCATGAACTTCTTTGAGGAAAAGATCATGACCATTAGAAAGCAAATTACGGACTCCTCTTTGAATCTGCGTATTCCTCCAGGGCTTAGCTGTCCTGGATCTGCACAGCTCTGCGAGGGCCTGGGATCGGGAGAGACACTTAAGTGTTTTAGTACTATATCTCTTGACACAATGATGAAAATAATCATGGCCTCTAAACCTTCAAGCTGCATACTGGATCCTATTCCTACTAAACTGCTGAAGGAGCTGCTTCCTGTGCTTGGCCCTCCTATGTTGAACATAATAAACAGCTCTCTATCCACCGGATGTGTACCAAACTCACTAAAAGTGGCAGTGATAAAGCCTCTCTTGAAAAAGCCAAACCTTGACCCGGAAAATATAAAAAACTATCGGCCAATATCGAATCTTCCATTCCTCTCAAAAATTTTAGAAAAAGCTGTTGCGCAGCAACTCACTGCCTTTCTGAAGACAAACAATGTATACGAAATGCTTCAGTCTGGTTTTAGACCCCATCATAGCACTGAGACTGCACTTGTGAAGGTGGTAAATGACCTTTTAATGGCGTCAGACCGAGGCTCTGCATCTGTCCTCGTGCTACTAGACCTTAGTGCTGCCTTTGACACCATCGATCACCACATTCTTTTGGAGAGACTGGAAACCCAAATTGGTCTACACGGACAAGTTCTGGCCTGGTTTAGATCCTACCTGTCGGAAAGATATCAGTTTGTCTCTGTGAATGGTCTGTCCTCCGACAAATCAACTGTACATTTCGGTGTTCCTCAAGGTTCCGTTTTAGGACCACTATTGTTTTCACTATATATTTTACCTCTTGGGGATGTTATTCGAAAACATAATGTTAACTTTCACTGCTATGCGGATGACACACAGCTGTACATTTCAATGAAGCATGGTGAAGCCCCAAAATTGCCCTCGCTAGAAGCCTGTGTTTCAGACATAAGGAAGTGGATGGCTGAAAACTTTTTACTTTTAAACTCGGACAAAACAGAGATGCTTGTTCTAGGTCCCAAGAAACAAAGAGATCTTCTGTTAAATCTGACAATTCATCTTGATGGTTGTAAAGTCGTCTCAAATAAAACTGTGAAGGACCTAGGCGTTACTCTTGACCCTGATCTCTCTTTTGACGAACATATCAAGACTGTTTCAAGGACAGCTTTTTTCCATCTACGTAACATTGCAAAAATCAGAAATTTTCTGTCCAAAAATGATGCAGAAAAATTAATCCATGCATTTGTTACTTCTAGATTAGACTACTGCAATGCTCTATTTTCCGGCTACCCGGATAAAGCACTAAATAAACTTCAGTTAGTGCTAAATACGGCTGCTAGAATCCTGACTAGAACCAAGAAATTTGATCATATTACTCCAGTGCTAGCTTCCCTACACTGGCTTCCTGTTAAGGCAAGGGCTGATTTCAAGGTTTTACTGTTAACCTATAAAGCGTTACATGGGCTTGCTCCTACCTATCTTTCCGAGTTGGTCCTGCCGTACATACCAATACGTACGCTACGGTCACAAGACGCAGGCCTCCTAATTGTCCCTAGAATTTCTAAGCAAACAGCGGGAGGCAGGGCTTTCTCCTATAGATCTCCATTTTTATGGAACAGTCTGCCTACCCATGTGAGAGACGCAGACTCGGTCTCAACCTTTAAGTCTTTACTGAAGACTTATCTCTTCAGTAGGTCATATGATTGAGTGTAGTCTGGCCCAGGAGTGTGAAGGTGAACGGAAAGGCTGGAGCAACGAACAGCCCTTGCTGTCTCTGCCAGGCCGGTTCCCCTCTCCACTGGGGTTCTCTGCCTCTAACCCTGTTGCAGGGGCTGAGTCACTGGCCTGCTGGTGCTCTTTCATGCCGTCCCTGGGAGGGGTACGTCAATTGAGTGGGTTGAGTTACTGACGTGATCTTCCTGTCTGGGTTGGCGACCCCCCCCCCCCCCTTGGTTTGTGCTGTGGTGGAGACCTCTGTGGGCTATACTCGGCCTTGTCTCAGGATTGTAAGTTGGTGGTTGGGGATATCCCTCTAGTGGTGCGGGGGCTGTGCTTTGGCGGAGTGGGTGGGGTTATATCCTTCCTGTTTGGCCCTGTCCGGGGGTTTCTTCGGATGGGGCCACAGTGTCTCCGGACCGCTCCTGTCTCAGCCTCCAGTATTTATGCTGCAGTAGTTTATGTGTCGGGGGGCTGGGGTTAGTTGGTTATACCTGGAGTACTTCTCCTGTCTTATCCAGTGTCCTGTGTGAATTTAAGTATGCTCTCTCTAATTCTCTCGTTCTCTCTTTCTCTCTGAGAACCTGAGCCCTAGGACCATACGTCAGGACTACCGGGCATGATGACACCCTGCTGCCCCCAGTCCGCCTGGCCTTGCTGCTATTCCAGTTTCAACTGTTCTGCCTGCGGCTACGAAACCCCTACCTGTCCCAGACCTGCTGTTTTCAACTCTAAATGATCGGCTATGAAAAGCCAACTGAGAGACCTGAGCCCTAGGACCATACGTCGGGACTACCGGCCGTGGTGACTCCTTGCTATCCCCAGTCCGCCTGGCCTTGCTGCTATTCCAGTTTAAACTGTTCTGCCTGCGGTTATGGAACCCCTACCTGTCCCAGACCTGCTGTTTTAAACTCTAATGATCGGCTATGAAAAGCCAACTGAGATTTATTCCTGATTATTATTTGACCATGCTTGTCACTTATGAACATTTTTGAACATCTTGGCATGGTTCTGTTATAATCTCCACCCGGCACAGCCAGAAGAGGACTGGCCACCCCTCATAGCCTGGTTCCTCTCTAGGTTTCTTCCTAGGTTTTGCCTTTCTAGGGAGTTTTTCCTAGCCACCGTGCTTCTACACCTGCATTACTAGCTGTTTGGGGTTTTAGGCTGGGTTTCTGTACAGCACTTCGAGATATTAGCTGATGTAAGAAGGGCTATATAAAATAAAATTGATTGATTGATTGATTGATTAGGATCTCTATAACTCCATTAGGATCCTGCGACCATTAGGATCTCTATAACTCCATTAGGATCTCTATAACTCCATTCGGATCTCTATAACTCCATTAGGATCTCTATAACTCCATTAGGATCCTGCGACCATTAGGATCTCTATAACTCCATTAGGATCTCTATAACTCCATTAGGATCTCTATAACTCCATTAGGATCTCTATAACTCCATTAGGATCTCTATAACTCCATTCGGATCTCTATAACTCCATTAGGATCCTGCGACCATTAGGATCTCTATAACTCCATTAGGATCCTGCGACCATTATGATCTCTATAACTCCATTAGGATCCTGCGACCATTAGGATCTCTATAACTCCATTAGGATCTCTATAACTCCATTGGGATCTCTATAACTCCATTAGGATCTCTATAACTCCATTGGGATCTCTATAACTCCATTAGGATCTCTATAACTCCATTAGGATCCTGCGACCATTAGGATCTCTATAACTCCATTAGGATCTCTATAACTCCATTAGGATCTCTATAACTCCATTAGGATCTCTATAACTCCATTAGGATCTCTATAACTCCATTAGGATCTCTATAACTCCATTAGGATCCTGCGACCATTAGGATCTCTATAACTCCATTAGGATCTCTATAACTCTATTTGGATCTCTATAACTCCATTAGGATCTCTATAACTCCATTAGGATCTCTATAACTCCATTAGGATCTCTATAACTCCATTAGGATCTCTATAACTCCATTAGGATCATTTTGTGCAGCTATTTGTAGTTCATGTGTTGCATACTGCAAAGGGCATAATGAGTCTTTACCCTGTTAGCTGGTGTGATCTATATTAAATTGCATACTGCGAAGGGCACTAAATAGGGAATAGTAGTGTGAGGCGGTGCCAGCCTGAATGCCAATGTGTCAGGATCCTGGGAGGGCAGGAGAGAGGACAGGAGAGAGGACAGGACAGGAGAGAGGAATGGAGAGAGGACTGGAGAGAGGACAGGACAGAGGACAGGACAGAGGGCAGGAGAGAGGGCAGGAGAGAGGGAAGGAGAGAGGACAGGACAGAGGGCAGGAGAGAGGGCAGGAGAGAGGATAGGAGAGAGGGCAGGAGAGAGGGCAGGAGAGAGGGCGGGAGAGAGGGCGGGAGAGAGGGCGGGAGAGAGGACGGGAGAGAGGGCGGGAGAGAGGGCAGGAGAGAGGGCAGGAGAGAGGGCAGGAGAGAGGGCAGGAGAGAGGGCAGGAGAGAGGGCAGGAGAGAGGACAGGAGAGAGGACGGGAGAGAGGACGGGAGAGAGGGCAGGAGAGAGGGCAGGAGAGAGGACGGGAGAGAGGACGGGAGAGAGGGCAGGAGAGAGGGCAGGAGAGAGGGCAGGAGAGAGGGCAGGACAGAGGGCAGGAGAGAGGGCAGGAGAGAGGACAGGAGAGAGGGAAGGAGAGAGGACAGGACAGAGGGCGGGAGAGAGGGCGGGAGAGAGGACGGGAGAGAGGACGGGAGAGAGGACGGGAGAGAGGACGGGAGAGAGGACGGGAGAGAGGACGGGAGAGAGGACGGGAGAGAGGGCAGGAGAGAGGACGGGAGAGAGGACAGGAGAGAGGGCAGGAGAGAGGACAGGAGAGAGGACAGGAGAGAGGGCAGGAGAGAGGATAGGAGAGAGGGCAGGAGAGAGGGCAGGAGAGAGGGCAGGAGAGAGGGCAGGAGAGAGGGCAGGAGAGAGGACAGGAGAGAGGGCAGGAGAGAGGGCAGGAGAGAGGGCAGGACAGGAGAGAGGACAGGACAGAGGACAGGAGAGAGGATAGGAGAGAGGGCAGGAGAGAGGATAGGAGAGAGGGCAGGAGAGAGGGCAGGAGAGAGGGCAGGAGAGAGGACAGGAGAGAGGGCAGGAGAGAGGGCAGGAGAGAGGACAGGAGAGAGGGCAGGAGAGAGGGCAGGAGAGAGGACAGGAGAGAGGACAGGAGAGAGGGCAGGAGAGAGGGCAGGAGAGAGGACGGGAGAGAGGGCAGGAGAGAGGGCAGGACAGGAGAGAGGACAGGACAGAGGACAGGAGAGAGGACAGGAGAGAGGGCAGGAGAGAGGGCAGGAGAGAGGGCAGGAGAGAGGGCAGGACCCGCTGATACCTACCTGGGGATGGGTGTGTAATGGCAGAGTGTTGTGTGTGTGTTTGGACGGCCTCCCTCATATGTGTGTGTGTGTGTGTGTGTGTGTGTGTGTACGTGTGTGCGTGTGTGTGCATCTCTCATTTATCAGCTGAAATGTCAGAGATATCAGAGAAGGGCTTAGTAGAAAAGGGTAAAGAGATTGCATCTTTTCTTTTTTTTTTGCATATTCATACTCTGCCGGTGGCTATTTGAATATCATCAAAAGGAGTAGATAGGAGCAGTGGGCTGCTGCTGTGCTGACTAGTGAACAGAGCGAGGAGGGACGTTGATGTCAGATTAACTGCCTCAAATGAACCTCTAAACCCCTTTCAACACAACTTATCAAAACACACACAAAACATCTTTCAGCAGAACTTAGCAAAACACACACAAAACATCTTTCAGCAGAACTTAGCAAAACACACACAAAACATCTTTCAGCAGAACTCAGCAAAAGACAGAGAAAACATATTTCAACACAACTCAGCAAAAGACAGAGAAAACATCTTTCAACACAACTTGTCAAAAGACACAGAAAACATCTTTCAACACAACTTATCAAAAGACCCAAAAAACATATTTCACAACAGAACTTAGCAAAACATACACAAAACACCTTTAAACACAAATGACCAAAACACATGTGAAATGGCTAGCTAGTTAGCGGTGTTTGCTAATAGCGTTTCAATCGGTGACATCACTCGCTCGGAGACCTTGAAGTAGTTGTTTTCCTTGCTCTGCAAGGACCGTGGCTTTTGTGGAGCGATATGTAACGATGCTTTGCGGGAGGCAGTTGTTGATGTGTTCAGAGGGTCCGTGGTTCAAGCCCAGGTAGGGGCGAGGAGAGGGACGGAATAAATACTGTTAGATTGATGCAGTTGACCCGGATCCCTGGTTGATGCAGAGAAGAAGGAGGTCACAAGGGGGTGAGTGTAACCGGTGTGCGCTAGTAGTGTTTCAATCGGTGACGTCTCGCCCTGAGACCTTCAGTCACTCGCTCTGAGACCTTGAAGTGGTTGTTTCCCTTGTTTAAGAATCTTTCTTCCCTCGCCCCAACCTGGGCTCGAACCAGGGACCCTTTGAACACATCCAACAACAGTCACCCACAAAGCATTATTATCTATCACTCCACAAAATTAGTCCATCAGTCTCTAGTCTATTAGTCCATCAGTCTCTATACTATTAGTCCATCAGTCTCTAGTCTATTAGTCCATCAGTCTCTATGCTATTAGTCCATCAGTCTCTAGTCTATTAGTCCATCAGTCTCTATGCTATTAGTCCATCAGTCTCTATGCTATTAGTCCATCAGTCTCTATACTATTAGTCCATCAGTCTCTAGTCTATTAGTCCATCAGTCTCTAGTCTATTAGTCCATCAGTCTCTATGCTATTAGTCCATCAGTCTCTATGCTATTAGTCCATCAGTCTCTATTATATTAGTCCATCAGTCTCTAGTCTATTAGTCCATCAGTCTCTATACTATTAGTCCATCAGTCTCTAGTCTATTAGTCCATCAGTCTCTAGTCTATTAGTCCATCAGTCTCTATGCTATTAGTCCATCAGTCTCTATGCTATTAGTCCATCAGTCTCTATTATATTAGTCCATCAGTCTCTAGTCTATTAGTCCATCAGTCTCTATACTATTAGTCCATCAGTCTCTAGTCTATTAGTCCATCAGTCTCTAGTCTATTAGTCCATCAGTCTCTATACTATTAGTCCATCAGTCTCTAGTCTATTAGTCCATCAGTCTCTATACTATTAGTCCATCAGTCTCTAGTCTATTAGTCCATCAGTCTCTATACTATTAGTCCATCAGTCTCTAGTCCATCAGTCTCTAGTCTATTAGTCCATCAGTCTCTATACTATTAGTCCATCAGTCTCTAGTCTATTAGTCCATCAGTCTCTATGCTATTAGTCCATCAGTCTCTAGTCCATCAGTCTCTAGTCTATTAGTCCATCAGTCTCTAGTCTATTAGTCCATCAGTCTCTAGTCTATTAGTCCATCAGTCTCTATGCTATTAGTCCATCAGTCTCTAGTCTATTAGTCCATCAGTCTCTAGTCTATTAGTCCATCAGTCTCTATGCTATTAGTCCATCAGTCTCTATGCTATTAGTCCATCAGTCTCTAGTCTATTAGTCCACCAGTCTCTATACTATTAGTCCACCAGTCTCTAGTCTATTAGTCCATCAGTCTCTAGTCTATTAGTCCATCAGTCTCTAGTCTATTAGTCCATCAGTCTCTATACTATTAGTCCATCAGTCTCTAGACTATTAGTCCATCAGTCTCTATGCTATTAGTCCATCACTCTCTATACTATTAGTCCATCAGTCTCTAGTCTATTAGTCCATCAGTCTCTATACTATTAGTCCATCAGTCTCTAGTCTATTAGTCCATCAGTCTCTAGTCTATTAGTCCATCAGTCTCTATACTATTAGTCCATCAGTCTCTAGTCTATTAGTCCATCAGTCTCTATACTATTAGTCCATCAGTCTCTATACTATTAGTCCATCCTGTAGTGATGTCTGACCCCATTGTCACGTAGGTTAGAAACTTAGCCTACTGTACATTATAACAACCAAGGACATCCCTTACTGCTGGGCCTGATAGCAGAGAGAG
>NW_028166140.1:320000-330013 GCF_964263955.1 Coregonus lavaretus
ATCAGATTGTTAAACAGTAACTGCTAGCCGGCTTCCGCCCAGTACACTCTTAGAAAAAAAGGTTTCCAAAAGGGTTCTTCGGCTGTCCCCATAGGACAGCGTTTCCAAACTCGGTCCTCGGGACCCCAAGGGGTGCACATTTTTGTTTTTGCCCTAACACTACACAGCTGATAAAAATAATCAAAGCTTGATGATTAGTTGATTATTTGAATCAGCTGTCTATTGCTAGGGTAAAAACCAAAACCTGCACCCCTTGGGGTCCCGAAGACCAAGGTTGGGAAACCCTGCCATAGGAGAACCCTTTTTGATTCCAGGTAGAACCCTCTGTGGAAACGGTTCAACATGGAACCCAAAGGGTTCTATATGGAACCAACAAGGGTTCTTCAAAGGCTTCTCCTATGGGGACAGTCAAAGAACCCTTTTAGGTTCTAGATAGCACCTTTTTTTCTAAGAGTGTACCCTGCCCTGAACCATAGTCACTGTTCTAGCCGTATACCCCCCGGGACTCTACCCTGACCTTAGAGACTGCTGTCCTATGTACATGCCTTCACACCCCAATGAAACAATGTACTGTATATTAAATTTGTTACAGCCTGAATTTAAAATTGATAAAATTGAGATTTTGTTTTCACTGGCCTACACACAATACCCCATAATGTCAAAGTGGAATTATATTTTTCTCAATTTTAACAAATTAATAAAAAATGAAAAGCTGAAATGTCTTGAGTCAATAAGTATTCAACCCCTTTGTTATGGCAAGCCTATATAAGTTCAGGAGTAAAAATGTGCTTAACAAATCACATATTAAGTTGCATGGACTCATTCCGTGTTCAATAATAGTGGTTAACGTGATTTTTGAATGACTACCTCATCTCTGTACCCCACACATACAATTATCTGTAAGGTCCCTCAGTCGAGCAGTGAATTTCAAACACAGATTCAACCACAAAGACCAGGGAGGTTTTTCAATGCCTCACAAAGAAGGGCACCTATTGGTAGATGGGTAAAAATAAAAAAGCAGACATTGAATATCCCTTTGACCATGGTGAAGTTATTATTACTCTTTGGGTGGTGTATCAATAAACCCAGTCACTACAAAGATACAGGCATCCTTCCTAACTCAGTTGCCGGAGAGGAAGGAAATCGCTCAGGGATTTCACCATGAGGCCAATGGTGACTCGGGCGGCAGGTAGCTTAGTGGTTAAGAGCGTTGTGCCAATAACCGAAAGGGCGCTGGTTCTAATCCCCGAGCCGACTAGGTGAAAAATCTGTCGATGTGCCCTTGAGCAAGGCACTTAACCCTAATTGCTCCTGTAAGTCGCTCTGGATAAGAGCGTCTGCTAAATGACTAAAATGTAAATGTTTAAAACAGTTACAGAGTTTAATGGTTGTGATAGGAGAAAACTGAGGGTGGATCAACAACATTGTAATTACTCCACAATACTAACCTACATGACAGAACCTTGAATAAGGGGTTCACATTTGGGGAAATAACACTCTCTAATTGTTTTATATTTTTGACATTTTGTCAGGAAATGCAGCTCTGTCTCAGGTTCTGCTGTGGTGGCACAGCCTTTCCTCTACAGGGAGCCAGGTTTTCCTGTGTCTACCCTTGTCAATGGCAAGGCTGTGCTCACTGAGCCTGTATTTGTCAAGGTTTTTCTAAGGTTTTGATCAGTAACCATGGTCAAATAGTTTGCCATGGTGTACTGTTGATTTAGGGCCAGATAGCACTGCATTTTGCTTTGTACTTGTGCTTGTTTTTCCAAATAAGCAATGTAGTTTTGTTTTGACTGTGTTGTAATTTGGTTTATTCTGATTGATTGGATGTTCTGGTCCTGAGGCTTCAGTGTGTTAGTAGAACAGGTTTGTGAACTCAGCCCCAGGACCAGCTGGATGAGGGGACTCTTTTCTTTGCTCAGCTCTTGGCATCGCAGGGCTTAGTAATGATATGAGAGGGGGTCACTGTATTTTAGATGTTTCCAAAACTTAATTGCTATTTTTTGAGTTTTTATTATTAGTGGATATTGGCCTAATTCTGCCCTGCATGCATTGTTTGTAGTTTTCCTCTGGACATGTAGGAGAATCTTACAGAACTCTGCATGCAGGGTTTCAATGGGGTGTTTGTCCCATTGGGTGAAATCTTGTTTTGCAAGCGGACCCCACACCTCGCTGCCATAAAGTGCAATTGGTTCAATGACACATTCAATTCGTTTTGGCCAAATTTTAATAGGTATTTCAATTTGAATTTGTTTTTTAATGCCGTTGTCACGATCGTTTACGGACGAGAAGGACCAAGGCGCAGCGTGATATGCATTCATATTTATTTACGTACTGAACACACGCCAAAACGTGAAGTCCAAGGTAGCATACACACAACATACCTTTACGAAACAAGATCCCACAACTGACAGGTGTCAAAAGGCTGCCTAAGTATTGACCCCAATCAGAGACAACGAGCGACAGCTGCCTCTGATTGGGAACCACCCCGGCCAACATAGATCTACACATTCTAGATCTTAAACATAGAAATAAACACAACACGAAATATACACATCCTGACTCAACAAATAAACGTCCCTTGAGTCAGGGCGTGACAGGCGTAGAATGCCCTGCGTGCTTTCTCTCTCTCAGTTCATTAACTGCATCATTAAGGTGTCCAGTTAAGCTTATTTTTTAAACCTCAGTAATCGTAGTGTGTGCAGCACTCTATATATTTTGCACCAATTGAGAACTTTGGTCTAATTCCCTGAGATTTGGATCTTCTCTGGAAAATCATTATTTTAGTCTTTTTGTGGGGTTTACTGCCAGGGCCAGTTCATCGGAGCTACTCAGATTCCAGGCAGCAAGAGCAAACATCTAAAAACAGACTAAATAGACTACTTACTGACCAACAGAGCAGACAGAGTCCCAAACGGCGTTCTATTCCCTACACACTGCAGTGCTTTTGACCAGGGCCCATAGGATGCTATTTGGGACACATACCTTGTCTCAAAGTTCATCCCCAGACAGACAAGGACAGGTCTTATTTAGTAGTAGGGGTGGAAATGCAATAATCATCATGTCATCATAAACATAAGCAGGCCATGTCTTATGTCACCGACAACAAACAACACCAATAATAATATAGCTGTAAGCAGTAATTAGGCACACACAGCTACCCACAGGGAAGGCAGGCCCAAATATTCATACAGACAGTATAGGAGTATACCAGTACACGCAGAAAGAATTGTTCCAGAAGGGTTCTTCGGCTGTCCCCATGGGAGAACCCTTTTCAGTTCCAGGTAGAACCCTTTTGGGTTCCATGTAGATGGAACCCAAAAAGGGTTCTACCTGGAACCAAAAAGGGTTCTTCAAAGGGTTCTGCTATGGGGACAGCCGAAGAACCCTTTTAGGTTCTAGATAGCGCTTATTTTTTTAAAAGAGTGTACAGTGAATCACATAAGCATGAACAACTACTTTGTCAGCGTCCCCAATGCCACCTTATTTCCTATATAGTGCACTACATTTGGGACACACGTTACGTCTACCAAGTAGTACATCAGTGGCACAACTGCTGATCAGAACATCCGTAGGTTCCTCTTTCCCAGTTCAATCACTACTATCATTTTATTCATTTAATTTCCACCACAAAGTAGAGTTAAAACAGCATGAATCTACTGTTGCAGTGGGATCTGCCTGGTTAAATGGGATCTGCCTGGTTAAATGGGATATGTTAAGTGGGATCTGCTGGTTAAATGGGATCTGCCTGGTTAAATGGGATCTGCCTGGTTAAATGGGATCTGCCTGGTTAAATGGGATCTGCTTGGTTAAATGAGATCTGCCTGGTTAAATGGGATCTGCCTGGTTAAATGGGATCTGTTAAGTGGGATCTGCTGGTTAAATGGGATCTGCCTGGTTAAATTGGATCTGCCTGGTTAAATGGGATCTGCCTGGTTAAATGGGATCTGTTAAATGGGATCTGCTGGTTAAATGGGATCTGCCTGGTTAAATGGGATCTGCCTGGTTAAATGGGATCTGCTTGGTTAAATGGGATCTGCCTGGTTAAATGGGATCTGCCTG
Organism: Coregonus lavaretus; assembly: GCF_964263955.1. Lineage (NCBI taxonomy): Eukaryota > Metazoa > Chordata > Actinopteri > Salmoniformes > Salmonidae > Coregonus > Coregonus lavaretus. Next base: position 324,063 of record NW_028166140.1, read on the forward strand.
GTTAAATGGTATCTGCCTGGTTAAATGGGATCTGCCTGGTTAAATGGGATATGTTAAGTGGGATCTGCTGGTTAAATGGGATCTGCCTGGTTAAATGGGATCTGCCTGGTTAAATGGGATCTGTTAAGTGGGATTTGCTGGTTAAATGGGATATGCCTGGTGAAATGAGATCTGCCTGGTTAAATGGGATCTGCCTGGTTAAATGGGATCTGTTAAGTGGGATCTGCTGGTTAAATGGGATCTGCCTGGTTAAATTGGATCTGCCTGGTTAAATGGGATCTGCCTGGTTAAATGGGATCTGTTAAATGGGATCTGCTGGTTAAATGGGATCTGCCTGGTTAAATGGGATCTGCCTGGTTAAATGGGATCTGCTTGGTTAAATGGGATCTGCCTGGTTAAATGGGATCTGCCTGGTTAAATGGTATCTGCCTGGTTAAATGGGCTCAGCCTGGTTAAATGGGATCTGCCTGGTTAAATGGGCTCAGCCTGGTTAAATGGGCTCTGCCTGGTTAAATGGGATCTGCCTGGTTAAATGGGCTCAGCCTGGTTAAATGGGATCTGCCTGGTTAAATGGGATCTGTTAAATGGGCTCAGCCTGGTTAAATGGGCTCAGCCTGGTTAAATGGGATCTGCCTGGTTAAATGGGATCTGCTTGGTTAAATGGGATCTGCCTGGTTAAATGGGATCTGCCTGGTTAAATGGTATCTGCCTGGTTAAATGAGATCTGCCTGGTTAAATGGGATCTGCCTGGTTAAATGGGCTCAGCCTGGTTAAATGGGCTCTGCCTGGTTAAATGGGATCTGCCTGGTTAAATGGGCTCAGCCTGGTTAAATGGGCTCAGCCTGGTTAAATGGGATCTGCCTGGTTAAATGGGATCTGCCTGGTTAAATGGGATCTGCCTGGTTAAATGGGCTCAGCCTGGTTAAATGGGCTCTGCCTGGTTAAATGGGATCTGCCTGGTTAAATGGGATCTGCCTGGTTAAATGGGATCTGTTAAGTGGGATTTGCTGGTTAAATGGGATATGCCTGGTGAAATGAGATCTGCCTGGTTAAATGGGATCTGCCTGGTTAAATGGGATCTGTTAAGTGGGATCTGCTGGTTAAATGGGATCTGCCTGGTTAAATTGGATCTGCCTGGTTAAATGGGATCTGCCTGGTTAAATGGGATCTGTTAAATGGGATCTGCTGGTTAAATGGGATCTGCCTGGTTAAATGGGATCTGCCTGGTTAAATGGGATCTGCTTGGTTAAATGGGATCTGCCTGGTTAAATGGGATCTGCCTGGTTAAATGGTATCTGCCTGGTTAAATGGGATCTGCCTGGTTAAATGGTATCTGCCTGGTTAAATGGGATCTGCCTGGTTAAATGGGCTCAGCCTGGTTAAATGGGCTCTGCCTGGTTAAATGGGATCTGCCTGGTTAAATGGGCTCAGCCTGGTTAAATGGGATCTGCCTGGTTAAATGGGATCTGTTAAATGGGCTCAGCCTGGTTAAATGGGCTCAGCCTGGTTAAATGGGATCTGCCTGGTTAAATGGGATCTGCTTGGTTAAATGGGATCTGCCTGGTTAAATGGGATCTGCCTGGTTAAATGGGATCTGCCTGGTTAAATGGGATCTGCCTGGTTAAATGGGCTCAGCCTGGTTAAATGGGCTCTGCCTGGTTAAATGGGATCTGCCTGGTTAAATGGGCTCAGCCTGGTTAAATGGGCTCAGCCTGGTTAAATGGGATCTGCCTGGTTAAATGGGATCTGCCTGGTTAAATGGGATCTGCCTGGTTAAATGGGCTCAGCCTGGTTAAATGGGCTCTGCCTGGTTAAATGGGATCTGCCTGGTTAAATGGGCTCAGCCTGGTTAAATGGGCTCAGCCTGGTTAAATGGGATCTGCCTGGTTAAATGGGATCTGCCTGGTTAAATGGGCTCAGCCTGGTTAAATGGGATCTGCCTGGTTAAATGGGCTCAGCCTGGTTAAATGGGCTCAGCCTGGTTAAATGGGCTCAGCCTGGTTAAATGGGATCTGCCTGGTTAAATGGGATCTGCCTGGTTAAATGGGCTCAGAATGGTTAAATGGGATATGCCTGGTTAAATGGGCTCATCCTGGTTAAATGGGCTCAGCCTGGTTAAATGGGCTCAGCCTGGTTAAATGGGCTCAGCCTGGTTAAATGGGCTCATCCTGGTTAAATGGGCTCAGCCTGGTTAAATGGGCTCAGCCTGGTTAAATGGGATCTGCCTGGTTAAATGGGCTCAGCCTGGTTAAATGGGCTCAGCCTGGTTAAATGGGCTCAGCCTGGTTAAATGGGATCTGCCTGGTTAAATGGGATCTGCCTGGTTAAATGGGATCTGCCTGGTTAAATGGGCTCTGCCTGGTTAAATGGGATCTGCCTGGTTAAATGGGCTCTGCCTGGTTAAATGGGATCTGCCTGGTTAAATGGGCTCAGCCTGGTTAAATGGGCTCAGCCTGGTTAAATGGGCTCAGCCTGGTTAAATGGGCTCAGCCTGGTTAAATGAGCTCAGCCTGGTTAAATGGGCTCAGCCTGGTTAAATGGGCTCAGCCTGGTTAAATGGGCTCAGCCTGGTTAAATGGGCTCAGCCTGGTTAAATGGGCTCAGCCTGGTTAAATGGGCTTATATTACATTATATTATACTATACTATATTATCGCCTCGCACGCTGCCCAAACTGCTGGCTTCCCAAATAGGCATCGTGATGCACTTGTGATTTGAAACAATCCACAGCTATTTAAAAAAAATAAGCTAATGATCCTCTGTGGCCCCTCTGAGCTCCCGAGTGGTGCAGCGATCTAAGGCACTGCATCTCAGTGCTTGAGGCGTCACTACAGACCCCCTGGTTCGATTCCAGGCTGTATCACAACCGGACGTTATTGGGAGTCCCATAGGGCAGCGCACAATTGGCACAGCGTCGTCCGGGTTTGGCCGTTAAAGGCCGTCATTGTAAATAAGAATTTGTTCTTAACTGACTTGCCTGGTTAAATAAAAAAAGGTCAAGCTCTCTGGTAAAGTATTTTGAATAATTTTATTTAGACAGGAGTAATTATATTATTTTGGCAAAACATCAATTTACCTCAGGGAAAGTTAGCATCCGAACAGTGCACTGTGCACCCACCAACTTTCCTTTCTATACTGAACCAAAAAATAAATGCAACGTGTTGATCCCATGTTTCATGAGCTGAAATAAAAGATCTCAGACATTTTCCATACATACAAAAAGCTTATTTCTCTAAAATGTTGTGCACAAATTTGTTTACATCCCTGTTAGTGAGCATTTCTCCTTTGCCAAGATAATCCATCCACCTGACAGGTGTGGCATATCAAGAAGCTGATTAAACAGCATGATCATTACACAGGTGCACCTTGTGCTGGGGACAATAAAAGGCCACTCTAAAATGTGCAGTTTTGTCACACAACACAATGCCACAGGCTCAAGCCTCCATGCTCTCTGCCTCCATGCTCTCTGCCTCCATGCTCTCTGCCTCCATGCTCTCTGCCTCCATGCTCTCTGCCTCCATGCTCTCTGCCTCCATGCTCTCTGCCTCCATGCTCTCTGTGTGATTTAATGGAAGAAGGGTGGTAGGTGGGTGTGGCCTTAGTTTGCATGCCTTCTGCTGGGAATGTTCCTGTTTGTTTAGAGTTACAATGACAAGGCTTCCATATGAGCACTGCTTGGTTGGCCAGGCTGCATATCACACAATGTTAAGGAGCACTGCTTGGCTGGCCAGGCTGCATATCACACAATGTTAAGGAGCACTGCTTGGCTGGCCAGGCTGCATAAAACACAATGTTAAGGAGCACTGCTTGTCTGGCCAGGCTGCATAAAACACAATGTTAAGGAGCACTGCTTGGCTGGCCAGGCTGCATAAAACACAATGTTAAGGAGCACTGCTTGGCTGGCCAGGCTGCATAAAACACAATGTTAAGGAGCACTGCTTGGCTGGCCAGGCTGCATAAAACACAATGTTAAGGAGCACTGCTTGGCTGGCCAGGCTGCATAAAACACAATGTTAAGGAGCACTGCTTGGCTGGCCAGGCTGCATATCACACAATGTTAAGGAGCACTGCTTGTCTGGCCAGGCTGCATAAAACACAATGTTAAGGAGCACTGCATTCTAGAAACTGTCTATGTGTTCTGTCAAGTTCTGTCATTATTGATGACCCACAATCAACTTGCTCATATTTAATATGGCACACCATAGCAAAACGTTTTGCAATGGAAAGCGAAAACCAACGTTTGTTATTGGACAAGTTCAGGTACAGTGGGGAAAAAAAGTATTTAGTCAGCCACCAATTGTGCAAGTTCTCCCACTTAAAAAGATGAGAGAGGCCTGTAATTTTCATCATAGGTACACGTCAACTATGACAGACAAAATGAGAAAAAAAAATCCAGAAAATCACATTGTAGGATTTTTTTTACATTTATTTGCAAATTATGGTGGAAAATAAGTATTTGGTCAATAACAAAAGTTTCTCAATACTTTGTTATATACCCTTTGTTGGCAATGACACAGGTCAAACGTTTTCTGTAAGTCTTCACAAGGTTTTCACACACTGTTGCTGGTATTTTGGCCCATTCCTCCATGCAGATCTCCTCTAGAGCAGTGATGTTTTGGGGCTGTCGCTGGGCAACACAGACTTTCAACTCCCTCCAAAGATTTTCTATGGGGTTGAGATCTGGAGACTGGTTAGGCCACTCCAGGACCTTGAAATGCTTCTTACGAAGCCACTCCTTCGTTGCCCGGGCGGTGTGTTTGGGATCATTGTCATGCTGAAAGACCCAGCAACGTTTCATCTTCAATGCCCTTGCTGATGGAAGGAGGTTTTCACTCAAAATCTCACGATACATGGCCCCATTCATTCTTTCCTTTACACGGATCAGTCGTCCTGGTCCCTTTGCAGAAAAACAGCCCCAAAGCATGATGTTTCCACCCCCATGTTTCACAGTAGGTATGGTGTTTTTTGGATGCAACTCAGCATTCTTTGTCCTCCAAACACGACGAGTTTAGTTTTTACCCAAAAGTTATATTTTGGTTTCATCTGACCATATGACATTCTCCCAATCCTCTTCTGGATCATCTAAATGCACTCTAGCAAACTTCAGATGGGCCTGGACATGTACTGGCTTAAGCAGGGGGACACGTCTGGCACTGCAGGATTTGAGTCCCTGGCGGCGTAGTGTGTTACTGATGGTAGACTTTGTTACTTTGGTCCCAGCTCTCTGCAGGTCATTCACTAGGTCCCCCCGTGTGGTTCTGGGATTTTTGCTCACCGTTCTTGTGATCATTTTGACCCCACGGGGTGAGATCTTGCGTGGAGCCCCAGATCAAGGGAGATTATCAGTGGTCTTGTATGTCTTCCATTTCCTAATAATTGCTCCCACAGTTGATTTCTTCAAACCAAGCTGCTTACCTATTGCAGATTCAGTCTTCCCAGCCTGGTGCAGGTCTACAATTTTGTTTCTGGTGTCCTTTGACAGCTCTTTGGTCTTGGCCATAGTGGAGTTTGGAGTGTGACTGTTTGAGGTTGTGGACAGGTGTCTTTTATACTGATAACAAGTTCAAACAGGTGCCATTAATACAGGTAACGAGTGGAGGACAGAGGAGCCTCTTAAAGAAGAAGTTACAGGTCTGTGAGAGCCAGAAATCTTGCTTGTTTGTAGGTGACCAAATAATTATTTTCCACCATAATTTGCAAATAAATTCATAAAAAATCCTACAATGTGATTTTCTGGAGAAAAAAATTCTCAATTTGTCTGTCATAGTTGACGTGTACCTATGATGAAAATTACAGGCCTCTCTCATCTTTTGAAGTGGGAGAACTTGCACAATTGGTGGCTGACTAAATACTTTTTTTCCCCACTGTAGTCCCTCCCAGTTTCAGTCCCTTTTCTTCCGTTTGGTGCCTAATGAAGTGTTTCCTAATTTCCGGAGGGGGTTAAACTGTGAC